>NW_026901113.1:0-2924 GCF_033783945.1 Neopsephotus bourkii | reverse complement strand
ATGCATATTTGAGGAATGTGCTTTAGGCTGTTTAAATCAGAGAAAAAAAAATAATACTAATTTATACAGCCTACTTTGATTAATATCAAACAGTGGAAAAGCTACAGGATTGGATTGACTGTTGGAGATAATGAATAACATGCACATGGGCCTTTACAGTTGGGAGAAAACTGGTAAACATTCGAACAGGAAACCAGTTTCTGTACATTTTTACAGAAAACTTGTTGCTACTTTTTCTTTCCAAAACCCAACTTGGAAAAGTCCCTTTTTAACAGACCTCTGTATAAGAAGCAGTTTTGCAGCACCTGAATATGTTAAAAATGCATATTTTGATTATTTTTTTAAAAGTGCTTATAAAAGTTAAAAAAGAAAAATTGTAAGGCTACTTGAGAGCTTTGTAAAGTGTTTGAAAGCTTTCTATAAGAAGAATGTTTACTGAAAACACAAAGAGGGTGTTTATAAGCATCTTATGCTTATAGAATAAACCAGGAGCAGAATCTGCATGTTCTGTTTTTTTGTGTTTTCTGGTTCTGATGTTTGTATTTAGTATCGCGTTGTTCTCAGTTGTAGCTCATTCTCAGTATTGTATAATTCGTCTATATTCTTAATACAAGCTATTAATTAAGATATTTCAATAAAGACCATTTATGAGTAGGCTGATTAATTTAGATTCCCAAAGTGACAACGTTGAGAAGTAAAGATTTCTGGGTTTCTGGGCTGCAAGCGCACACTACTAGCTCATGTTCATTTTCTCATCGAGCAACACCCCCAAGTCCTTCTCCGCAGGGCTGCGCTGAATCTCTTCTCTGCCCAACCTGTAGCTGTGCCTGGGATTGCTCCGACGCAGGTGTAGGACCTTGGCACTTGTCATGGTTAAACTTCATGAGGGTGGCATCAGCCCACCTCACAAGCATGTCAAGGTCCGTCTGGATGGCATTCCTTTCCTCCAGCGTATCAGCCGAACCACACAGCTTGGTGTCATCGGCAAACTTGCTGAGGGCACACTCAATCCCACTGTCTGTGTCAGTGACAAAGATGTTAAACAAGACCGGTCCCAACACTGATCCCTGAGGGACACCACTCGTTACTGGTCTCCAGCTGGACATTGAGCCATTGATCACAACTCTCTGCATGCAACCATCCAGCCAGTTCTTTATCCACCGAGTGGTCCATTCATCAAATTGATGTCTCTCCAATTTAGAGACAAGGATGTCGTGTGGGACAGTGTTGAATGCTTTACACAAGTCCAGGTAGATGACATCAGCTGCGCTACCGCTGTCCATCAGTTCTGTAGCCCCATCATAGAAGGCCGCCAAATTGGTCAGGCATTATTTCCCCTTAGTGAAGCCATGCTGGCTGTCACCAAGCACCTTGTTGTTTTTCGTGTGCCTTAGCATGCCTTCCAGGAGAATCTGCTCCAAGATTTTGCCAGGCACAGAGGTGAGACCGACTGGTCTGTAATTCCCCGGGTCATCCATTTTCTCCTTCTTGAAAATGGGGGTTATATTTCCCTTTTTCCGGTCATCGGGAACTTCACCTCACTGCCATGATTTTTCAAATATGATGGCCAGTGGCTTAGCAACTTCATTTGCCAGCTCCTTCAGGACCCGTGGATGGATTTCATCAGGTCCCATGGACTTGTGTGCGTTCAGGCTTTTAAGATGGCCTCGAACCAGCTCCTTTCCTACAGTGGGCCTAGGGTCTTCATTCTCACAGTCCCTGTGTTTACCTTCCAAGACTTGGGTGGTGCGGTCAGAGCCTTTCGCAGTGAAGACTGAGGCAAAGAAGTCATTCAGAACCTCATCCTTCTCCAAATCCTGTGTGGCTAGTTCTCCCGAGAGCTTCCGGATGGGGCCTACGTTGTCCCTAGTCTGTCTTTTATTTGCTACGTACCTATAGAATCCCTTCCTGATATCCTTAACATCCCTAACCAAGTTTAATTCTAACTGGGCCTTGGCTTTCCTAATATGGTCCCTAGCTTCCTGGACAACATCCCTGTACTCTTCCCAGGCCACCTGTCCTTGCTTCCACTTTCTGTATGGTGGGTTGAAAACTGGTGAATGGCTGGGCCCAGAGGGTGGTGATTAGTTACGTGAAGTCTGTTTGGAGGCTGATAACTAGTGGTGTATCCCTGGGGGTTGATGCTGAGTCCAGTCTTATTCAGCATCTTTGTTAATGATCTGTATGATGGGACAGAATATACCCTCAGCAAGTTTGCTGAAGACAGAACTGGGGGGAGTAGCTAATACGCCTGCACATTAAATGCTGCCCTTCTCAGTGAATAAAGGGTTGGATTGTAACAACCTTCTTTTCTGAGGTACTGACTTGTGAATCTGTGGCTGTCTACCTTATCTGGCCATAGATATTTTTTTCTCCTCTTCCTGTAGATCCCATAGAGGTACCAGGTATCTAGTTCCTCCAGCTCTGTAGTCAGGTTTAATGAGAGAATAGATTCAGATTCAAAGGCTACTGCAAATGTATACGGCAAAAGATATATGTTCAGGCAGCAAATTGCGTAAGCCTTATTCTCTCCAGAAATAGAGTTAAAACCAGTAAGTGTCCTTTTACTTGTGTTATGTTTTGTGTGCTTACTGAGAAAAAAGCTGTGCAGAAGAAATACTTAATCACGTAGAGGTCTTTTTGTGCTGTGTAGTTCCTCTTTTCACAGTTACTATTCATTTATGTTGTTGTAATTGCAGTGTTTCTGACCAGCCAAGTAGGCTGCCCTCTGTGACTGGAGGACCTTTTCCAATATTTGAGGCTAATCCAGAACAATTTTGTTATTTCTGACACTTTATACTGTTTTCATTTACTTGATCAAACTTGCTTGGATTGCTAGTTGGTTAGGACATTGACTTTTAGTAATACATGTCTATTGTGTTAGGAGTTTTACATTATGTTTTGTAGCTCACTGCTCCTGGTGC
>NW_026901112.1:0-29431 GCF_033783945.1 Neopsephotus bourkii | reverse complement strand
CCCCCCAGCGCCGCGGGGCGGCTGTAGGGGGTGGTGCAGAGCAGGAGCTCCCCCGGGCGGGGCCGCTCCGAGCCCTCGTAGTGAACCCTGAGGGGAGTGGGGGGGGGACAGTGAGGGGGCATGGGGGGGGTCTATGGGGGGGGTGTATGGGGGGGAGTATGGGGGGGTCTACTATGGGGGGGACTATGGGGGTTCTATGGGGGTGTATCGGTCACTGTATGGGGGTCTATGGGGGGTGTATGGGTCATTGTATGGGGGTCTATGGGGGGGCTATGGGGGGCTATGGGGGTCTATGGGGAATGTATGGGTCATTGGGTGAGGGTCTGTGGGGGGCCTATGGGGGGCTATGGGGTGTCTATGGGGAGTGTATGGGTCGTTCGGTGGGGGTCTGTGGGGGTGTATGGGTCATTGGATGGGGGTCTATGGGGGTCTATGGGTCATTGTATGGGGGGTCTATGGGGGACCTATAGGTCATTGTATGGGGGTCTATGGGGATCTATGGGGGTCTATGTGGAACACGGGATGCTCTATGTGTGCTCTATGGGTCCCTATGGTCTCTCTATGTATCTCTATGGGTCCCTATGGGTCTCTATGTATCTCTATGGGTCCCTATGGGTCTCACCCCAGCTCCACGATGCGGGCCCGGTCCCTGCCCCTCCGGTAGCACAGGCAGAGGATGTTCTATGGGTGCTCTATGGGTCCCTATGTATCTCTATGGGTCCCTATGTGTCTCTATGGGTCCCTATGGGTCTCACCCCAGCTCCACGATGGGGGCCCGGTCCCTGCCCCTCCGGTAGCACAGGCAGAGGATGCTCTATGGGTGCTCTATGGGTCCCTATGGTCTCTCTATGGATCTCTATGGGTCTCTATGGGTCCCTATGTATCTCTATGGGTCCCTATGTGTCCCTATGGGTCTCACCCCAGCTCCACGATGGGGGCCCGGTCCCTGCCCCTCCGGTAGCACAGGCAGAGGATGCTCTATGGGTGCTCTATGGGTCCCTATGGTCTCTCTATGGATCTCTATGGGTCTCTATGGGTCCCTATGTGTCTCTATGGGTCCCTATGTGTCCCTATGGGTCTCACCCCAGCTCCACGATGGGGGCCCGGTCCCTGCCCCTCCGGTAGCACAGGCAGAGCCGTCCCGGGCTGAGCAGCCCCGCGCTGAGCTCCGCGCTGTGCCCGGTGGGCGTGGCCTCGATGCACGTGAAGCCCAGCGGCGCCTCCTCCCCCTGCGCGCGCGCGATGAGCGCCACGTCCGTGATTGGCTCCTTGGGCCGAGGCTCCTCCTCCGGCGCCGCCCCGCAGCGCCCCCTAGCGGGGAGCGCCCCCGCCGCGGGGAGCCCCGCGACCACGAAGTAATCGAGGAGGGCGGGCTCGGCGCACATGGCGGGGCTGGGGGGAGGGAGGGGAAACGGCGGCGTGACGTCATTGTGACGTCAGGTCACGTCGGGATAACGTGGGAATTACGTCAGGATGACGTAGGTATAACATGGGAATGACATAGGGAATAACGTAGGGATAACATGGGGATAACATGGGAATGACATCAAGGATAACACAGGGATAAGGTAGGGAATGACGTGGGGATGACATGGGGATAACGTAGGGATAACGTGGGAATATCATAGCGATAAAGTGGGAATGACATAGGGAATGATGTAGGGATAACATAAGGATAACACAGGGATAATGTGGGGATAACTTCGGGAATGACATCAGGATAACACAGGGATAACATCGGGGTAACATTGGGATAACAGCAGGAATGACATTGGGGTTGGCATCGGGATAATACAGGGAATAACAAGGATAACATCAGGATAACATCGGGAATGACATCAGGATAATGTAAGTAATGACATCGGGATAACAACAGGAATGACATCGGGAATGACCCTGGGACAGCATAGGGAGTAACAGCGGGAATGACATCGGGATAACATCAGGAATGACATCACGGTAACATTAGGAATGACATAGGGAATAACAGGGAATGACATCGGGATAACATTGGGAATGACATTGGGATAACATAGGGAATGACAATGGGAATAACATAGGGAATGACAGCAGGAAAGACATGGATAATATAGGGAATAGCGTCAATAACAGCGGGATTAACAGCGGGAATAATGGGGATAACAGCGGGACAACATAGGGAATAATGGGAATAAGAGGGATAACAGCGGGAATAATGGGAATGACATAAGGAATAACAGCGGGATAATGGGAACAACAAGGGGGATAACAGTGGGAATAACGGGAATGGGAATGACATAGGGAATAATGGTGGGATAACGGGAATAACAAAGGGGATAACAGTGCGAATAACACCGGGAGTGGGAAACCCAGGACTAATGAGAACAACGGGAATGGGAGCGATGGGAATGGGATCCAGGCACGGAAAGGGATGAAGGGACGGGAACGGCTCCCTCCCCCCAGCCCCTCCCCCCCTTCCCCCTCCCCTCCCCCCCCGGGCCCCGCTGGAGCTGAGAAAGGGGAAGGAAGTGGCTGGGCCCCCCCCTCCCCCCCCGCTATGGGGCAGGGACAGCAGAGAGCGAAGGCCCCATGGGGCCTGCAATGGGGCGGATATGGAGGGACATGGGGGGGGGCAGGAACGGGCCCTGTGCCCCACAGCCCCTGTGCCCCATAACCCCTGTGCCCCACAGCTCCTGTGCCCTGCATACCCTGTGCCCCATAACCCTTGTGCCCCACATCCCCTGTGCCCCACAGCCCCTGTGCCCCACATCCCCTGTGCACCATATCCCATGTGCCCCATAACCCCTGTGCCCCATAAACCCTGTGCCCCATAACCCTTGTGCCCCACAGCCCCTGTGCCCCACAACCCCTGTGCCCCACAACCCCTGTGCCCCACATCCCCTGTGCCCCATAACCCTTGTGCCCCACAGCCCCTGTGCCCCATAACCCTTGTGCCCCACATCCCCTGTGCCCCACAGCCCCTGTGCCCCATAACCCTTGTGCCCCACAACCCCTGTGCCCCATAACCCTTGTGCCCCACAACTCCTGTGCCCCACATCCCTTGTGCCACATAACCCTTGTGCTGCACATCCCCTGTGCCCCATAACCCTTGTACCCCACAACCCCTGTGCCCCACAGCTCCTATGCCCCACATCCCCTGTGCCCCATAACCCTTGTGCCCCACATCTCCAATGCCTCACGGCCCCTGTGCCCCACATCCCTGCGCCTCACAGCTCCCATAGAGACTCCCGTCCCCACTGCCCCCTTACACCCACCCGACCCCACAGCGCGCCCCGGGCCCCACACCCGCTATGGGGCAGCCCCAATCCCGGCCCCACTCCCGCTATGGGGCAGCCCCAACCCCGGCCCCACACCCGCTATGGGGCAGCCCCACAGCCCCAGCTCCCGGTACCTGCGGGCCGGGCCGGGCCGGGCCTCACCGCTGGGTTCCACCAGGCCGCTCCCGAGCGCCCGCCCGGCCCCACCACCGCCAACAGCGCCCCCTGGCGGCGGGGAGGACGCTCCACAGCCACACACAGCCCCCCCTCAACCAGGCTCCATGGCCCCGCCCCGCATGGAACGAACCAATCAGAGCGCGGGGGGGGAAGGATTCATTAACATAGAATATATTTAAAAAATAATAATAATAATAAATCACTCTGATGGGGGGAGGGGCACCCCTGTCCCCCCCCTCCCCCACTGGGACCCCCCCCATCCCATTGGGACCCCCAATAATGGAGGGGGGGTGGGGGGAGGGCACACACCCCATAACTACCCCCCCCAGCCCCCCAATGGGACCTTCCAATAGTGATGGGGGGGGCAAAGTTCCAAGTGCTTTCTATGCATCCCTATGCTGGGGGGGGGGGGGCTGAAGGGGGCCCTATGGGGCTGGGGGGGTGCCCTATGGGGCTGGAAAGGGCCCTATGGGGCTGGAAGGGGCCCTATGGGGCTGGGGGATGTGCCCTATGGGGCTGGAGGGGTCCTTATGGGGCTGGGGGGGGTCCCTATGGGGCTGGGGGGTCCCTATGGGGCTGGGGGTTCACTTTAAGCACGAGGATCTGGCATTAAAGGAGTACAAAGAGAAGCTGCCCCCCCCCGCCTATGGGGCTATGTACAGGAGACCCCGCTGGGGGGCGCTGTGGGGCTGGGGAGCGCCGGGCTCCTGGGCCCCCCCCACTTCCAGCCCATTGAGGGGGGAGAGGGACAATGGGGACCCCATAGAGACAATGGGGAGCCCATGGCCCCATAGAGACAATGGGGCACCCCACATCCCTATAGAGACAACGGGGAGCCCATGGCCCCATAGAGACAATGGGGCACCCCACATCCCTATAGTGACAATGGGGACCCCATAGCCCCATAGAGACAATGGGGCACCCCACATCCCTACAGAGACAATGGGGATCCCATGGCCCCATAGTGACAAAGGGGCACCCCACATCCCTATAGTGTCAAAGGGGAACCCCATTGGGGTCTATGGGGGGACGGTGCCAAATGGACACCCCATTGGGGTCTATGGGAGGGATAGTGACAATGGGGTACCCCACATCCCCACAGAAGCCTATGGGGGGGATAATGACAATGGGTCACCCCACATCCCCATAGTGACAATGGCGGACCCCATGGCCCCATTGGGGTCTATGGGGGGAACAGTGCCAATGGGGCACCCCATCAGGGTCGGGGGGGGGACGGTGACAATGGGGCACCCCACATCCCTACAGTGGCAAGGGTGGACCCCATGGCCCCATTGGGGTCTATGGGGGGGGGCAGTGCTAGTGGGGTACCCCACACCCCTATAGTGACAATGGGGCACCCTACATCCCCATTGGATTCTATGGGGGGGGATAGTGCCACTGGGACACCCCATTGGGTTCTATGGGGGGGGATAGTGCCCTCACATCCCTATAGGGACAATGGCGCATCCCATGGCCCCATAGGGGTCTATGGGGGGAACAGTGCCACTGGGGCACTCCATTAGGTTCTATGGGGGGGATAGTGCCACTGGGCCCCGCACATCCCTATAGAGACAATGGCGCATCCCATGGCCCCATTGGGTTCTATGGGGGGGATAGAGGCAGTGGGCCACGCCATTGGGTTATATGGGGGGATAGTGCCACTGGGCCACCCCATTGGTATCTGTGGGGGTAACAGCATCACTGGCCCCCCATTGGTGTCTATGGGGGTAACAGCATCACCAGGTCCCCCCATTGTGCTCTATGGGGGTAACAGCATCACTGGCTCCCCCACTGTGCTCTATGGGGGGATAGCAGCACTGGGCCCCCCCATTGGTGTCTATGGGGGGAACAGCATTACTGGGCCCCCCACTGTGCTCTATGGGGATAACAGCATCATTGGCCCCCCATTGGTGTCTATGGGGATAACAGCATCCCTGCGCCCCCCATTGGTGTCTATGGACTCACAGAGAGCACAGACCCCCCCATAGGTGTCTATGGGCTCACAGACAGCACAGACCCCCCCCATTGTGCTCTATGGCAATAACAGCATCATTGGCCCCCCATTGCTGTCTATGGGGTCACAGACAGCACAGCCCCCCCCATAGGTGTCTATAGGGATAACAGCACCCCTGGCCCCCCACAGGTGTCTATGGGCTCACAGAGAGCACAGACCCCCCCATAGGTGTCTATGGGGTCACAGAGAGCCCAGACGCCCCCCATTGGTGTCTATGGGGATAACAGCACCCTTGCCCCCCCCATTGCTGTCTATGGGGTCACAGAGAGCACAGACGCCCCCCATAGGTGTCTATGGGGATAACAGCATCACTGCCCCCCATAGGTGTCTATAGGCTCACAGAGAGCCCAGACGCCCCCCATTGGTGTCTATAGGGATAACAGCATCCCTGGCCCCCCATAGGTGTCTATGGGGTCCCAGCCCCCCCCATAGGTGTCTATGGGCTCACAGACAGCACATCCCTCCCCATAGGTGTCTATGGGGTCCCAGCCCCCCCCATAGATGTCTATGGGGTCACAGAGAGCACAGACCCCCCCCCCATTGCTGTTTATAGGGATAACAGCATCCCTGGGCCCCCATAGGTGTCTATGGGCTCACAGACAGCACGTCCCTCCCCATAGGTGTCTATGGGGCCCCAGCCCCCCGTGCCCCCCTCACTGCAGGCGGTCGGTGCGGAAGGCGTCCTCGACAGCGGGGTCGGGCAGCAGGGCCGCGGGGTCGCTGAGCACACTGAGCCCCTCCAGCCCCAGGGGCTCGATGCGCAGCTCCTGCTCCAGCCCCAGCCCCACCGCCTCCACCTCGAAGCCAGGCAGCCCCGAGAGCGCGGCCGCGATGTCCTTGGACAGCCCGCACGGGGACTCCCCTAGGGGAGAGAAAGGGGGAGGGTTGATTGTCCCATAGGGGTTAATGGGGGTCAGGGGCCCATCGCCCTATGGGGATAAATGGGGGGGTCAGAATGCCATTATCCCAATGGGGGATAAAGGGAGGTCAGGGTCTTATTGCACCATGGGGGTAAATGGCAGGGTCAGGGTCTCATTGCCCCATAGGGATTAATGGGGGTCAGGGTCTCATTGCACCATAGGGATTAATGGGGGTCAGGGTTCCATTGCCCCATAGGGATTAATGGGGGTCAGGGTCTCATTGCCCCATAGGGGTAAATGGGGGTCAGGGGCCCATTATCCCAATGGGGATTAATGGGGGGTCAGGGTCCCATTATCCCAATGGGAGATAAAGGGGGCTCAGGGTCCCATTGCCCCATAGGGGTAAATGGGGGTCAGGGGCCCATTATCCCAATGGCAGATAAAGAGGGGTCAGGGTCTAATTGCCCCATAGGGGTAAATGGGGGGGTCAGGGTCCCATTATCCCAATGGGAGATAAAGGGGGCTCAGGGTCCCATTGCCCCATAGGGGTAAATGGGGGTCAGGGTACCATTATCCCATAGGGATTAATGGGGGTCAGGGGCCCATTGCCCCATAGGGATTAATGGGGGTCAGGGGCCCATTGCCCCATGGGGGTAAATGGGGGGGTCAGGGTTCCATTATCCCATAGGGATTAATGGGGGTCAGGGTCTCATTGCCCCATAGGGGTAAATGCGGGGGTCAGGGTCTCATTGCCCCATAGGGATTAATGGGGGTCAGGGTCTCCATTGCCCCATGGGGGTAAATGGGGGGTCAGGGTCTCATTATCCCAATGGGAGATAAAGGGGGGTCAGGTCCCATTGCCCCATAGGGTAAATGGGGGGGTCAGGGGCGCATTGCCCCATGGGGATAAAGGGGGGGGGGGGGGGGTGTCCATGATCCCACAATCCCAATGGGAACGGCCACGGATGCCCACCTGGCAGGAGGATGCTGGGCACGCTCCCCCCGTGCCGGCTGCAGTTGCTATGGGGCGGGCGGGCCAGGATGGGGGGGGGCTCGTAGCCCCCTTCGCTCTCTTGGTAGCCCAAATCCTCGGGGAAGCCCAGGCCCCCGGAGCCTTCGCCCATCCCAAACTGCTCAAACTGGGAAGGAGAAGCGGGATTAAATGGATGTTAATGGGATCCACCCCCCCCCACCACTTCCCCTGCCCCACATCCGCGCCCCATAGACTCACAGTGCCCAAGGCGAAGTCCCCCAGAGGCTGGTAGTGGGGGGGCAGCTGTGGGGCGGCGCTGGGCAGCACTTGTGGGGCGGGGGGGGCTCTGTGGGGCAGGAGGAGGCCGGGCTGGGGGTAGGGGTAAGGGGGCAGGCGCTGCTCGGCCGCCAGCTTGGTGCTGTCCAATGGGACCCCCTAGGAGAGAGCGAGAGATGGGGGTCAGGGGGGATCCCCCCCCCACACTGCCCCATAGCGGGGTGGGGGGGGCAATGGGGAGCCCTCCATCCCCACCCCCCAGTGCAGCCCCCATGGGTTGGGAGCCATAGGGGGGGATTCCCATAGGGAATCATGGGGGGGGCATCCCAAGAGGGAGGCTCCATAGGGATGAAGGCTCCATAGGGATGAAGGGAGGCTCCACAGGGATGGAGGGAGGCTCCATAGGGATGGAGGGAGGCTCCATAGGGATGGAGGGAGGCCCCATAGGGATGAAGGGAGGCTCCATAGGGATGGAGGGAGGCTCCATAGGGATGAAGGGAGGCTCCATAGGGATGGAGGGAGGCTCCATAGGGATGGAGGGAGGCTCCATAGGGAGTGGAGGGAGGCTCCATAGGGATGGAGGGAGGCTCCATAGGGATGGAGGAAGGCTCCGTAGGAAGTGGAGGAAGGCTCCATAGGGATGGAGGAAGGCTCCATAGGGACGGAGGGAGGCTCCATAGGGATGGAGGGAGGCTCCATAGGGACGGAGGGAGGCTCCATAGGGATGGAGGAAGGCTCCATAGGGACGGAGGGAGGCTCCATAGGGAGTGGAGGGAGGCTCCATAGGGACGGAGGGAGGCTCCATAGGGATGGAGGAAGGCTCCATAGGAAGTGGAGGAAGGCTCCATAGGGATGGAGGGAGGCTCCATAGGGACGGAGGGAGGCTCCATAGGGACGGAGGGAGGCTCCATAGGGACGGAGGGAGGCTCCATAGGGACGGAGGGAGGCTCCATAGGGATGAAGGCTCCATAGGGATGGAGGGAGGCTCCATAGGGATGGAGGGAGGCTCCATTGGGTGTCATGAGGTTGTGATTGAGATGAGGATGGACACAAAGACACGGAGGAGGAGGAAGAGGAGAAAGGAAGAGGAGGAAGAGGAGGAAGAGGAGGAAGAGGAGGAAGAGGAGGAAGAGGAGGAAGAAGAGAAGGAGGAAGAGGAAAGGGAGAAGGAAGAGGAGAAGAAGAAGAGGAGGAGAAAGGAGGTGGAAGGGGAAGAGGAGGAAGAGGAGGGGGAGAAAGGAAAGGAAGGAGGAGGAAGAGGAGAAGGGAGGGGGGAAGAGGAAAAGGAAGAAGAGGAAAAGGAGGAAGAGGAGGAGAATGGGGGCGGAGGGGGAAGAGGAGGGAGAGCAAAGAGAAGGAAGGGGGAAGAAGGGGGAAGGAGGGCGAGGAGGAAGGAGGGGGGAAGAGGAGGAAGAGGAGGAGGACGAGGAGGAGGAGGACGGGGAGGAGGAGAAAGGGGAGGAAGGGGAGGAAAGGGAAGAGGAGGAGGGGGAGGAAGGGGAAAGGAAGAGGGGGGAAGAAGGGGAAAGGGAAGGGGAAGAGGAGGGGGAAGAGGAGGAAGGGGAAGAGGAAGAGGAGGAAAGGGAGGAAGGGGAAAGGGAAGAGGAAGGGGAGGAAGAGGAAGGGGGGGGCTGAGGGCTGTGCTGCTGCCCTGTGGGTGCAGGTGTGGGTGCGGGCGCGTACCTGGGCGCTGTTGGGCAGTGCCTGTGCCTGTATCTGTGCCTGTGCCTGTGGCTGCGGCTGCGGCAGGGCCGGTGCCGGTGCCGGGGCCGGTGCCGGCGGGAAGCGGTGGTTTGGGAGCTGGCGCCGGCTCTCGCCCCCCAAGGCCAGGGTGGGGGGGCCCCGGTGCCGGGGGGAGGAGCCTGGAAGGGGCGGGGCCTGGGGGGGGAAGGAGGAGGAGGAGGAGGAGGAGGAGGAGGAAGGGGGGGGGAGGCCGGGGCTGGGCAGGGCCGGGGGGGTGAGGGGGGGGGGCAGGGCCGGGGCCAGGCCTGCGGGGAGAGAAGAGAGGAGAGGAGGAGTTACCCGAGGGAATGGGGGGGAATGGGGGGGAATGGGGATGGAGATGGGATGGAGATGGGAGCGCCATGGGAACAGCATGGGGGAACAGGCACATCCTCTGGGATTAGTGCTGGGATACGGGCGCATCTGTTGGGATTGGTACTGGGATACATGCGCATCCCGTGGGATTGGTACTGGGATGCGTGCGCATCCTTTGGGATTAGAACTGGGATACGCACACATCCATTGGGATTGGTACTGGGATACAGGCGCATCCTTTGGGATTAGAACTGGGATACGTGCGCATCCCGTGGGATAGGTACTGGGATGCACGCGCACCCCTTGGCATTAGTACTGGGATACACGCACATCCCTTGGGATTGGTACTGGGATACAGGCGCATCCCTTGGGATTAGTACTGGGATATATGCGTGCATCCCTTGGGATTAGTACTGGGATACACGCACATCCCTTGGGATTAGTACTGGGATACGTGCGCATCCCGTGGGATTAGTACTGGGATACGCGCACACGCTTTGGGATTAGTACTGGGATACACGCGTGCATCCCTTGGTATTAGTACTGGGATACAGGCGCATTCCATGGGATTAGTACTGGGATACGCGCATATCCCTTGGGATTGGTACTGGGATACACGCGCATCCCTTGGGATTGGTACTGGGATACACGCGCATCACATGGGATAGGTACTGGGATACACGCACATCCCTTGGGATTGGTACTGGGATACACGCGCATCCCTTGGGATTAGTGCTGGGATACGCGCGCATCCCAGGGATGCTCCACCTTGGAAACGCAGCCGCATTCCCAAACTGGGATCACCGGGATACCCCCAACCCCTTGCGCACGCTCCTGTCTTAAGGGGCTGTTCCAGCCACCCAGCACATCCCACCCAGCCCATCCCAATGCATCCCAATGCATCTCAGCACAGGGATGCTCATCCAGAGCATCCCAGTACATCCCAGCGCATCGCAATGCATCCCTATGCATCCCAGCGCATCCCACCAATGCAATCCAATGCACCCCAATGCATCCCAGCACATCCCACTGTATTCCAGCGCATCCCACCACACCCCAATGCATCCCAGCGCACCCCAGCGCATCCTTATGGATTCCAGCACATCCCAGTGCACCCCAATGCATCCCAGCACATCCCCCCAAAGCATCCCAGCACATCCCAGTGCATCCCAGCACATCCCACCAATGCGTCCCAGTGCATCTCACTGCATCCCAGCACATCCCACCAATGCATCCCAGTACATCCCGGTGCATCGCAGCACGTCCCAGCGCATCCCAGCACATCCCACCAGTGCCTCCCAGTACATCCCAGCACATCCCACCAGTGCCTCCCAGTACATCCCAGCACATCCCACCAGTGCCTCCCAGTTCATCCCAGCACATCCCACCAGTGCCTCCCAGTACATCCCAGTGCATCGCAGCACGCCCCAGCACATCCCACCAGTGCCTCCCAGTACATCCCAGTGCATCCCAGCACGTCCCAGCACATCCCAGCACATCCCACCAGTGCATCCCAGTGCATCCCCCCAGTGCCTCCCAGTCCATCCCAGTGCATCCCAGTGCCTCCCAGTGCCTCCCAGTGCTTCCCAGTGCCTCCCAGCACGTCCCAGCGCATCCCAGCACATCCCCCCAGTGCCTCCCAGTCCATCCCAGTGCATCCCAGCACGCCCCAGCGCATCCCAGCACATCCCACTAGTGCCTCCCAGTCCATCCCAGTGCACCCCAGCACGCCCCAGCGCATCCCAGCACATCCCCCCAGTGCCTCCCAGTCCATCCCAGTGCACCCCAGCACGCCCCAGCGCACCCCATTGCCGCACCTTGGGCGTCGTACGGGGGCGCCAGCGCCATGGTGCCGCTGATGCCCAGCTGGGTCATGGTGCTGGTGAGGTTCCCGGTGCTGCCGCAGGAGCCCAGGCTCGGGAAGGGCCCCTCCTCGGGGTCCAGGGGCGTGGGCAGCGGGGAGGGGAAGTGCAGGGAGGTGAGGTCGGGGAGGGAGCCCCCGGTGCTGAGCGCGGGCGGGAGCAGGGGCCCGGGAGCGGCGGGGTCCGGGGATGGGAAAACGCTGGAGGGGGAGAGGGGGAGAGGCTGGGAATGGAACCGGGGGCGCCGCCCCCCCCGCCCGCAGCCCCCCCCTGCCCGCAGCCCCCCCGCCCCGCAGCCCCCCCCTGCCCGCAGCCCCCCCCTGCCCAGAGCCCCCCCTGCCCGCAGCCCCCCCCTGCCCGCAGCGCTCCCGAACCACTCCCAGTTCACTCCCAATCCATTCCCAAACCATTCCCAATCCATTCCCAAACCATCCCCAAACCATTCCCAAACCATCCCCAAACCATCCCCAAACCATCCCCAAACCATTCCCAAACCATCCCCAAACCATTCCCAAACCATTCCCAATCCATTCCCAAACCATCCCCAAACCATCCCCAAACCATTCCCAAACCATTCCCAATCCATTCCCAAACCATTCCCAAACCATTCCCAAACCATCCCCAAACCATCCCCAAACCATTCCCAAACCATCCCCAAACCATCCCCAAACCATTCCCAATCCATTCCCAAACCATCCCCAAACCATTCCCAAACCATCCCCAAACCATCCCCAAACCATTCCCAAACCATCCCCAAACCATTCCGAATCCATCCCCAAACCATTCCCAATCCATCCCCAAACCATTCCCAATCCATCCCCAAACCATCCCCAATCCATCCCCAATCCATCCCCAAACCATCCCCAAACCATTCCCAATCCATTCCCAAACCATCCCCAAACCATCCCCAAACCATTCCCAAACCATCCCCAATCCATCCCCAAACCATTCCCAAACCATTCCCAAACCATCCCCAAACCATCCCCAAACCATTCCCAAACCATTCCCAATCCATTCCCAATCCATCCCCAAACCATTCCCAATCCATCCCCAAACCATCCCCAATCCATCCCCAATCCATCCCCAAACCATTCCCAGTTCACTCCCAATCCATTCCCAAACCATTCCCAAACCATTCCCAGTTCACTCCCAATCCATTCCCAAGCCATTCCCAGTTCACTCCCAAACCATTCCCAAACCATCCCCAAACCACTCCCAAGCCATTCCCAGTTCACTCCCAATCCGTTCCCAAGCACTCACTGGATGCCCGGGACCTCGCAGGAGCGCGGCCGGGCTGAGGATGAGGAGAGCTGTGGGGAGGAAGGCAGTGAGGGCAGGATGGGCGCTGGGTGCAGCCCCCCCATCCCAACCATTCCCACCCCTCTCCCACCTTCCGGGTGTCCCAAGGCTTCAGCGGGGGCTTGGGATCATCGAAGGTCTCTTCAATGGGAGGCACTTGGAAAAGGAACACTGGGAAGAGGCATCGGGAATGGGGGTGAGGGGCACGGAGCAACCCCCGCCCCCCAGTGCACCCCAATGTATGGGGGGGGACACGGGGTTGGGATCAGGGATGTGGGGCTCACCTTTGCTGTCAACATCCCCATCCAGGAAACCTGGAAGAGAGGAGGGGATGGTGATGGAGCCAATGGGATGGGAATGGATCCAATGGGATGGGGATGGATACAGGGGATGGATACAACGGGATGGGGATGGATACAGGGGGATGGATCCAATGGGATGGGGATGGATGCAGGGGATGGATCCAATGGGATGGGGATGGATGCAGGGGAGGGATCCAATGGGATGGGGATGGATGCAGGGGGAGGGATCCAATGGGATGGGGATGGATACAGGGGGATGGATCCAACGGGACGGGGATGGATGCAGGGGGAGGGATCCAATGGGATGGGGATGGACACAAGGAGATGGATACAGGGGGATGGATACAATGGGATGGGGATGGATACAAGGAGATGGATACAGGGGAATGGATACAGGAAGATGGGGATGCATACAAGGGGATGGACACAAGGGGATGGACACAAGGGGATGGACACAAGGGGATGGACACAAGGGGATGGACACAAGGGGACGGGCACAGGGTGATGGACACAAGGGGATGGACAGAATGGGACGGATCCAATGGGATGGACACAAGGGGACGGACAGAATGGGACAGATCCAATGGGATGGACACAAGGGGACGGGCACAGGGTGATGGACACAAGGGGATGGACAGAAGGGGACAGATCCAATGGGATGGACACAAGGGGATGGGGGGGGTCAGGTCCATGCGCTCGCTGTGGGGCTCTCACCGCGGCGCCCGGGTGCGGGGGGTCCCTGTGTGGGGCCCAGGAAGGGGTCCTGGGGGCCGGGGTTCAGGGCGCTCGTGTGCAGAGCGGAGTCGGAATTCGTCCTGCGGGAGACAGCGGGACCAGGATGGGAATTCCCATTGGGAAGAGGCCACCAGACCCCCCCCCAACCCAGCCTTATCCCATGGGATCCGGTTGGGAGCGATGGAGCAGGAGCTGCCATAAGCACCCCCCCCACCCCATCCCTCCATGGGGATCCCAAAGGGATGCTCTGGCTCCCGCATCCCAGCATCCAAAGGGATGGAGGCTCCTAAAAGGGGATGATCCCCATGGAGCTCTTTCCCATCCCCAGCCCCACAGCGATCCCTAGGGAAGGAAGGGAGGAAAAGTGGGTGCAGGCAAGCACTGACCTGTTGAGAGCCGAGGGCAGGCGGAACAAATGGCCCTTTTCCATCGGGAAGTTCCCCCAGGGCATGGTCCTTAGGGAAAGGGTCGGGGTTAACTTGGGAAGGGGTTGATCCGGGGCAGCCTCACCCCATTCCCGGCCTTTATCCCTCTGGATAAAGCAGGAGCCGCCATTCCCGATCCCAATGCTGGGAGCCCGGGAAAGGGGGAATTTACCTCCTCCAGCTGGGCTCGGGGGGGGGCGACAGGTACGTGGGTCCATAGGGAGAGCTGTCGATGTGCGGGCGCGTTAAGGGAGAACAAGGGTGTCCGGAGGGGCTGAGCCTATGGGAATGCTGCTGAGCCCATGGGAATGCTGCTGATCCCATGGGAATGCTGCTGATCCCATGGGAATGCTGCTGATGCCATGGGAATGATGCCTGCCCAGAGGCACTGATCTCACAGCAATGCTGATGATCCCATGGGAATGATGCCTGCACACAGGCACTGATCCCATGGGAATACTGCTGATCCCATGGGAATGCCACCTGCCCAGAGGCACTGATCCCATGGGAATGCTGCCCACACACAGGCACTGATTCCATGGGAATGCCGCTGATCCCATGGGAATACTGCCTGCCCGGAGGCGCCAATCCCATGGGAATGCTGCCTGCACACAGGCACTGATCCCATGGGAATGTCACCGATCCCATGGGAATGCTGCTGATCCCATGGGAATGCTGCTGATCCCATGGGAATGCTGCTGATCCCATGGGAATACTCTGATCCCATGGGAATGCTGCCTGCCCAGAGGCGCTGATCCCATGGGAATGTCACCGATCCCATGGGAATGCTGCTGATCCCATGGGAATGCTGCTGATCCCATGGGAATACTCTGATCCCATGGGAATGCTGCCTGCCCAGAGGCGCTGATCCCATGGGAATGTCACCGATCCCATGGGAATGCCGCTGATCCCATGGGAATGCTGCCTGCCCGGAGGCGCCGATCCCACAGGAATGCCGCCTATCCAGAAGCACTGATCCCATGGGAATGCCGGTGATCCCACGGGAATACCGCTTGCCCAGAGGTGATAATCCCATGGGAATGCCGCTGATCCCATGGGAATGCTGCCTGCACACAGGCACTGATCCCATGGGAATACTGCTGATCCCATGGGAATGCCGCTGATCCCATGGGAATGCCGGCTGCACACAGGCACTGATCCTATGGGAATACTGCTGATCCCATGGGAATGCTGCTGATCCCATGGGAATGCCGCCTGCACAGAGGCACTGATCCCGTGGGAATGCTGCCTGCCTGGAGGTGCTGATCCCATGGGAATGCCTCCTACCCAGAGGCACTGAGCCCATGGGAATGCCACCAATCCCATGGGAATGCCACCTGCCCAGAGACACTGATTCCATGGGAATGCCGCTGATCCCACGGGAATACTGCTTGCCCAGAGGTGATGATCCCATGGGAATGCTGCCTGCCCAGAGGCGCTGATCCCATGGGAATGTCACCGATCCCACGGGAATGCTGCTGATCCCACGGGAATGCCGCTTGCCCAGAGGTGCCGATCCCCCGGAAGGCCTCCGGGCTAAAGGATATGTGGCGCACGTAGCGGCGCAGGGGGGACACCATCCGGCGCGGGTCCCGCTGCACCCGCTCCACCAGGCCATGGTGCCGGGTGCTCCGCGTGGAATCCAGCGGGGAATGCAGTGGGCCCTGGGGACGAGACAGGGGTGAGGGGGGTGGGGGTGGGATGGGACTGGGATGAGGTCGGGATGGGGTCGGGATGGGGTCGGGATGAGGCCAGGATGGGGTTGGGATGGGGCTGGGATGGGGCAGGGATGGGATTGGGATGGGATCGGGATGGGGCTGGGATGGGGTCGGGATGAGGCAGGGATGGGGCAGGGATGGGGCAGGGATGGGGCAGGAATGGGGCCGGCATGGGGTCGGGATGGGGTCGGGATGGGGATGGGATGGGGCTGGGATGGGGTCGGGATGGGGCTGGGATGGGGTCAGGATGATTTTGGGATGGGGCTGGGATGGGGTCAGGATGGGGTCGGGATGGGGTCGGGATGGGGCCGGGATGGGGTCGGGATGAGGCCGGGGTCGGGATGGGGCCGGGATGGGGCCGGGATGGGGTCGGGATGAGGCCGGGATGGGGTCGGGATGAGGCCGGGATGGGGTCGGGATGAGGCCGGGATGGGGTCGGGATGAGGCAGGGATGGGGTCGGGATGAGGCCGGGATGGGGTCGGGATGGGGCAGGGATGAGGCCGGGATGGGTTCGGGATGAGGCCGGGATGGGGTCGGGATGAGGCAGGGATGGGGTCGGGATGGGGCCCTTCCGCCGCTACAGGGATCATGGAATCATGGAATGAACCAGCTCGAGCCCAACCATTCCCAGCCTGCACTGGGAACGCTGCATGGATGGAGGCTCCCCCATTCCCAACTGCTCCTCACTGGACCAACTCATCCCAATAAACCCCCTCTGGAGCAGCCTGAGGCCGCCTCCTCTCATCCCATCCCCTTCATCCCATCCCCATCCTCTCATCCCATCCCCATCCTCTTATCCCATCCCCTTCATCCCATCCCTTCCCTCTCATCCCATTCCTTTCCTGTTATCCCATTCTTTTCCTCTTATCCCATCCCTTTCATCCCATCTCTTCCCTCTTACCCATCTCTGTCTTCTTATCCCATCCCTTCCCTCTTATCCCATCCTTTTCCTCTTATCCCATCCCTTCCCTTTTATCCCGTCCCTTCCCTATTATCCCATCCATCTCCTCTTACCCCATTACTTCTCTCTTATCCCATCCCTTCCTTTTCATCCCATCCTTTCCCTCTTATCCCATCCCTTTTATCCCATCCCTTCCCCCTTATCCCATCCCTTCCCTCTTATCCCATCCCTTTCATCCCATCCCTTCCTTTTCATCCCATCCTTTCCCCCTTATCCCATCCTTTCCCCTATATCCCACCCATCCCCTCGGAGCACAGGTCCCAACCCCTCCACCCTGTCCCTGAGCTCCATCCCAACGCCCCCCTCCATGGTTCCACGCTATCCCCACGGATCCCCCCCAGTCCCATCCCAGTCCCATCCCAGTCCCATCCCAGTCCCATCCCAGTCCCATCCCGGAGCTCACCTGGAAGTCGGGAACGCCGCTGCCCAGCTGGTTGACGTTGGGGAGGGAGCCGCTGTAATAGGGCCCCCGGCTGTGCGCCAGCCGCAGCTTCTGGGCCTGCAACTGGGAGCAGGGAGCCGGGATGCTGGGATGCTCCCGGAGCATCCCTAGGGATGGCGGGAATGGGGCGGGGAAAGGGGAAGGAATAGGGCAGGAATAAGGGAAGGAATAGGGGAAGGAACAGGGGAAGGAATAGGGGAAGGAATAGGGCAGGAATGGGGGAAGGAATAGGGGCAGGAATAGGGGCAGGAATAGGGGAAGGAATAGGGGAAGGAATAGGGGAAGGAATAGGGGAAGGAACAGGGGAAGGAATAGGGGAAGGAATAGGGGAAGGAATAGGGGAAGGAATAGGGGAAGGAATAGGGGAAGGAATAGGGGCAGGAATAGGGGAAGGAATAGGGGAAGGAACAGGGGAAGGAATAGGGGAAGGAACAGGGCAATAACAGGGCAGGAATGGGGGGGAATAGAGCAGGAATAGGGCAGGAATAGGGGAAGGAATAGGGCCGGAATAGGGCAATAACAGGGCAGGAATAGGGGAAGGAACAGGGGAAGGAATAGGGCAGGAATAGGGGAAAAAATAAAGCAATAACAGGGTATGAATAGGACAGGAAAGGAGAGGAAATAGGGCATGAATAGGGTGAGAATAAGGCAATAATAGGGCAAGATTAGAAAGGAATGGGGCAGGAATAATGCAGGAATGGAGTGGGAATAAGGGAGGAATAGGGGAAGGAATAGGAAGGAATAGAACAATAATAGGGCAAGAATGGGGTGGGAATAGGGCACGAATAGGGGAAGGAATAGGGGAGGAATACAGCAGTAACAGAGCAGGAATGCGGTAGGAACAGGAGAAGGAATAAGGCAATAACAGGGAGGAATAGGAAGGGAATGGGGTGGGAATAAGGCAAGAATAGGGGAAAGAATAAGCCAGGAATAGACGAATAATAGGGCAGGAATGGGCTAGGAATAGGGAGGGAACAGAAGAAATAGGGCAGGAATAGAGCAATAATAGGGCAGGAATGGGAGGGGAATAGAGCACGAATAGGGGAATGAATAGGGCAGGGATCCCCCCCACCCCCCCAAGGGAGCATCCCATTGGGATGGAGGGATCCCCGAACCCCAGCTGGGATAACGGCACCAATGCAATCCCAAGGCAATTCCAGCAGGGAAGCAGGCTCCAGCTACCCCAAATCCCATTGGGAATCCCATAGGAGCGCGCGGAGGAGCTGCCCTCATCCCTATGGATGCCAGCAATGGGGGCTGAGCCTCGCGTGGGGACCCCGATCCCAAAGGGAGCGGGATCCCGGGCATGGCTGCACATTAACCGCCTGTTTGCTCTGCAAACACAGCCCGGAGCCTCCCGCCGTTCCCATTGGGATCTATGGGAATCCCGCCAGGAGGATCCCATGGGATCGCTGCCTTCCGGTGGGATTCCCAACCCAAACACCCCCCCACACACACCAATTCCCACTGATCCCAAGCGTTCCTGGCACCGCCCCCATGCTCCTGGAGCTGACCCATCCCATGGCTCCAATGGGAATGAATGGGAATCCCATCACCCGGCTTGGCCCGGCCTGGCTCCATACCCCAAACCACAGCATTCCCAGCCGTCCCTATGCCAATCCCAGCCATCCCTATGGCATTCCCATCCGTCCCTATGGCATTCCCATCCGTCCCTATGGCATTCCCAGCCGTCCCTATGGCATTCCCAGCCTCCCCTATGCCAATCCCAGCCATTCCTATGGCATTCCCATCCATCCCTATGGCATTCCCAGTCTTCCCTATAGCATTCCCAGCCGTACCTATGCCAATCCCAGCCATCCCTATAACATTCCCAGGCATCCCTATGGCATTCCCAGCCTTCTGTATGGCATTCCCAGCCTTCCCTATAGTATTCCCAGCCATTCCTATGGCATTTCCAGGCGTTCCTATGCCAATCCCAGCCATCCCTATGGCAATTCCAGCCGTCCTTATGGCAATCCCAGCCGTCCCTATGGCATTCCCCTCAGAGCACACCACATTCCCATTCCCATCCCCATCCCAATGGGATCTGCTCCATACCTCTCTTCCCAGGCTCCAGCCCAGTGGAAGCCAAGCCAGGGACAGAGCATCCAGTGCTTCCCATGGGAACACCAAGCCCTCTGCAGCCCATGGGGGGGCACCCCCATAGTCACCCCATAGGGGGTACACCCTATAGACACCCCCACATACACATCCCATAAGGGGGTACCCCCTATAGACATCCATTGGGGGAGATATCCCCATAAGACACCCCATGAGGAAGTACCCCCCACAGACATCCAATGGGGGGGTATCCCCCATAGACACCCTATAGCGGGGGTACCCCTATAGACACCCTATGGAGGTGTACCCCCTATAGTCACCCCCGCATACACACCCCATAGTGGGTACCCCCTATAGACATCCAATGGGGGGGTACCCCCCATAGACACCGTATAGCGGGGTTACCCCCATAAACACCCTAAGGGGGGGGTAACGCTATGGACACCCCATAGGGGGTTACCCCTATACACACCCTATGGAGGGGGTACCCCCTATAGATACCCTATGGGGGGGTACCCCTATAGACACCGCATAGGGGGTTACCCCCATATACACCCTATGGGGGGGGTACCCCTATAGACACCCCATAGGGGGTTACCCCCATAGACATCCCATAGGGGCTTACCCCCATACACACCCTATGAGGAGGTACCCCCTATAGACACCCCATAGGGAGTTCCCCCATACACACCCCATAAGGGGGTACCCCCATAGACACCCCATAGGGGGTTACCCCCATACACAACCTATGGGGAGGTACCCCTACAGACACCCCATAGGGAGTTCCCCCATACACACCCTATGGAAGGGTACCCCCATAGACACCCCATAGGGGGTTACCCCCATACACACCCTATAGGGAGGCACCCCTACAGACACCCCCCATAGGGCCTCCCCCCGATCTCCCCTCAGCGAGGCCCGGTGCAGGCCGCGGCGCTGCTCACCCGCGTGGAGCCGAGCTCCATCATCACCTCCTCGAAGGCCGCCGTCTCTTCCGCCTGCCGCTGCTTCTGCAGCGCGATCTTCTCGCTGAACTTACGGGGGTTCGAACCGGAACCGGAGCCGGAACCGGAGCCTGCCCCGGAGGCCCCAGCACCGGGCCCGGGACCAGGCCCCGCGCCTGCCGCCGCCGCCATCTTGGCCCCCCCCCCTTCCCTTCCTCCTCCACTTCTACCGCTACCGCCACCGCCCGCCGCGCGGGGGATGCTGGGGGATGGAGTCCGCCCCAGCGCCGCAGCCCATTGGGTGGGGAAAGGGCGGGGGGAAGGACTACAAGTCCCAGCAGGCACCGCGGAGGGAGCGCAAGGGGTGATGGGGGATGAGGCCCAGGTCGCTCATGGGAAGGGTGGGGAGGGGGCTGAACTACAAGTCCCAGCGTGCACTGCGGCGACGCGAGGGAGGGGCGAGGGGCCCTATGGAGCCCTATAGGGGGCACAATGTGACCCCTCCCCAGCCCATATACCCCTATAGGGGGTACAATGTGACCGTCCCCAGCCCATATACCCCTATAGGGGGTACAATGTGAACCCCCCCAGCCCATATAGCCCTATAGGAGGTACAATGTGACCCCCCCAGCCCATATACCCCTATAGGGGGTACAATGTGAACCCCCCAGCCCATATACCCCTATAGGGGGGTACAATGTGACCCCCCCCAGCCCATATACCCCTATAGGGGTACAATGTGAACCCCCCAGCCCATATACCCCTATAGGGGTACAATGTGAACCCCCCAGCCCATATACCCCTATAGGGGATACAATGTGCCCCCCTCCCAGTTAAAGGCAGCCCCATCAGCTCGAGTCCTTTATTCATCCAATGCGTCCTCCCATCCTGGGGGGGGGCGCTGTTGCTCCCATCCTATAAAGGCACTTATGGGGTGTGTAGGGGGGGACCCGCTCAAGCCCGCCCCCCCCCGCCCCCTATCCTTGGGTCCCATGGGGGGAGCAGCTCCATTCCCCCCTCTGTGATGGGGGGGGGATGCGGGGAGCCTTTGGCACTTGGGTGAGGGGGTGGGGAAGTGATGCCCGTTCCTGATACAGGGAATGGGGAATGGAAAACAGGGAATGGGAATGGGGAATAGGGATGGGGAATAGGGAATAGGGATGAGGAATGGAAAACAGGGAATGGGGAATAGGGAACGGGGAAACAGGGAATGGGGAATGGGGAATGGGGAAAGGGGAATGGAAAACGGAATGGGGATGGGGAAACAGGGAATGGGAATGGGGACGGGGAAACAGGGAATGGGAATGGGGATGGGGAATGGAAAACAGGGAATGGGGGATAGGGAATGGGGAAACAGGGAATATGGGGTAGGGAATGGGGAACAGGTCAGAGGTCAGGGGTCAGAGGGCCCCGCTCCCGGGCCAGGAGGGCGCCGCAGACGAGCGCGAAGCCGGCCAGGAGCAGGAGCGCCCCGCGCATGCGCAGCCGCGGCTCCCGCAGCTCCGGGGGCGGGGCCTCCCTCGCCGTGACGTAGAGGAAGGCGCCGGCCGCGAGCCCGCGCAGCACGGCCCGGGCCAGCCCCGCCCGCGCGCCCCCGAGCGCGGCCCCGGGCGCGGCCCCGAGCGCGGCCCCGCCCGCCAGCACGAGCAGGGCGGCGGCCACCGCCGGGGGGCGGAGCCCCGCGCTGAGCATGCGCAGGGCGAGCCCCGCCCCTAGGGCCCCGCTGTGCAGCAGCAGCGCCGGGCTCAGCCCTGGCCCCGCCTCCGCCTCGCGCAGCCCCAGCGCCAGGAGCAGCGCCATGGAGTGGGCGGGGCTGCACGGAGGGGGCGGGGCCGGCGGCGGGATGAAAGGAAGGGGCGGGGCCAGCGGCTCCATCGCGATTGGCTCCAGCAGCGGCGGGAGGAGGAAGCCGAGCGCGAGGATGAAGGCGGGGAGCGGGAACTGCGGCTGCGCGGAGGGAGGGGATGAAGGGGATGGGGAGGAGCCAGGGTCCCGTCCCCGCCCCGCATCCCCCTCCCCAGCACCCCATCCCCATTATCCCATCCCCATTATCCCATCCCCATCCTCATCATCCCATCCCCATCATCTCTATTCCCACCATCTCCATCCCCATTATCCCATCCCCATCACCTCCATCCCCATTATCCCATTCCCATCACCCCATCCCCATTGTCTCCATCCCCATTATCCCATTCCCATCCCCATCATCCCATTCCCATCATCTCTATTCCCACCATCTCCATCCCCATTATCCCATCCCCATCACCTCCATCCCCATTATCCCATTCCCATCACCCCATCCCCATTGTCTCAATCCCCATTATCCCATTCCCATCCCCATCATCTCCATCCTCACTGTCCCATTCCCATCACCCCATGCCCATATGCCATCCCCATCACCCCATCCCCATCATCCCATTCCTATTGTCTTCATCCCCATTATCCCATTCTCTCATCACCGCATCCCCACTGTCCCCATCCCATGTCTCCATCCCCATCATCCCATTCCTATTGTCTTCATCCCCATTATCCCATCCCCATCATCTCCATCCCCACTGTCCTCATCCCCACCTCCCATCCCCCTACTCATCACCCCATCCCCATTGTCTCCATCCCCATTACCCCATTCCCATCATCCCATCCCTGTTGTCTCCATCCACATCATCCCAACCCCATCATCTCCATCCTCATCATCCCATCCCCATCACCCCATGCCCATATCCCATGCCCCTATCCCCTCCCTGTTGCCTTCATCCCCACTGTCCCCATCCCATCCCCTCCCCATCACCCCATCCCCATTGGGTCCCCTCTTGCCCACAGGCCCCTATGGGGCTCCCCCGCTCGCTCACGCTGAGGCTCAGCCCCTGCAGCGCGGCCCCGAGGCTGCAGAGGGCGCTGGGGAGCAGCTCCAGCAGCGCCGTGCCCAGGAACACGCCCCCGGCGAAGCAGCTCAGGAGGGGCAGGAGCGGGCTCGGGGGGCCTGGAGGGGGGGGGGGGGGAAATGGGGCTGGGACCCCCCCATGGCACCCCTAGAGGGGCCCTGCAGAGCCCCAGATCCCATTGGAAACCCCCCCCCATCCCCTTCATCCCGGGACTGTGGGGTGGGGATGGGATGGGAATGGATGGGATAGAGGGAATTGGATGAGGGGGGTGGGATGAGGGGACGGGATGGAGGGGATGGGATGGAGGGGATAGGATAAAGGGGATAGGATGGAGGGAATGGGGATGGAATGGAGGGGATGGGATTAAGAGGACTGGATAAAAGGGATGGGATGGATGGGATGGGGACGGGATAAAGGGAATTGGATAAAGGGGGTGGGATGGAGGGAATGGGGCTGGAATGGAGGGGATGGGATAAAGAGGATTGGGTAAAGGGGATGCAATGAGGGGATGGGATAAAGGGGATGGGGACTGGATAAAGGAGATGGGATGAGGGGATGGGATAAAGGGGACTGAATAAAGGGGATGGGATGGGGTAAAGGGGATGGACAGGATGGGATGAAGGGATGGGATGGGGGGGATGGGATAAAGGGGATGGGATAGGGTAAAGGGAATTGGGTAAAGGGGATGGGACGGACAGGATGGGCTGAAGGGATGGGACGGGGGGGATGGGATGGGGGGGAAGGGATGGAGAGGACGGGATAAAGGGGATGGGATGGAGGGGAGGGGATGAGGGGATGGAGACCCCCCCACACACCCCCCCCCCCCGTTACCGGTGCCCCCGCGGTGCCGCCGGAAGCAGCCGAGCGGCCCCAGCCCGCACGCGAGCGGCAGCAGCAGCCGCAGCGCGAGGGAACCGAGCCCCGGCCCCGGCCCCGGCCCCGGCCCCGGAGCCATCGCGGGCCCGGGCGGGAGGGGAAGGAAACGGGAAGTGGGGACCGGAACTGGGGAGCGGGGTAAAGGGAAGGGATGGGATAAGGGACCGGGATCGCGATAACGGACCGGGATTAGGATCAGAGACGGGGACTGGGATCAGGGATAAAGGGAAGGGATCGCGATAAGGGACCGGGACTGGGATCGAGGACCGGGATAAACGGCAGGGATTGGGAGAAGGGACCAGGATCAAGGACAGGGACAAAGGGATCGGGATTGGGATCAGGGATAGGGATAAGGGACCGGGACTGGGATCAAGGACCGGGATAAAGGGCAGGGAGTGGGAGAAGGGACCGGGATCAGGGATCAGAGACAGGGATAAAGGGAAGGGATCGGGATTGGGATCAGGGATAAAGGGCAGGGAGAGGGATAAGGGACTGGGATCGGGATCAAGGACCGGGATAAAGGGCAGGGAGCAGGATTGGGATCAAGGATAAAGGGAAGGGATCGGGATAAGGGACCGCGACTGGGATCAAGGACCGGGATAAAGGGAGCGGGATCGCAATAACGGACCGGGATTAGGATCAGAGACGGGGATTGGGATCAGGGACAAGGGACCGGGACTTGGATCAAAGGCTGGGGTAAAGGGAAGGGACCGGGATCAAGGACGGGGATTGGGATCAGAGACAGGGACTGGGATCAGGGATCAGGATAAAGAGCAGGGATGACAACAAGGGATCAGGATCAAGGACCATGACCAGCATCACGGCTCGGGATCAGGGACCAGGATCATGATAAGGGACTGGGATCGGGATAAGGGATCAGGATTGGGATCAGAGACCGGGATGAAGGGCAGGGATCAGGATAAGGGATCGGGATTGGGATCAAGGACCCAGACCAAGATATGGGACCAGAATTGGGATCAAGGTCAGTGATCAGGATATGGGATCAGGATAAAGGGCAGGGATCAGGATAAGGGACCGGGATTGGGATCAAGGATCAGGGACCAGCATAAAGAGCTGGGATCAGGATAAGGGACCGGAATCGGCATCAAGGATCGGGATAAAAGGCTGGGATTGGGATCAAGGACCGGGATAGGGGACCGGAACTCGGGACCGTGATAAAGGACTGGGACTGGGGACCAGAGTCAGAGACGGGAAATTGGGACTGGGATAAAGGCCCCAGACCGGGACTGGGGACGGGAAACAGGGACTGGGATAAAGAACTGGGAGCGGGATCGAGCAGGATCCGGGATCCAGAACTGGGAGCGGGTTCAAGGACCGGGATCAGGGCCCGGCACTGGGACCCAGGACCGGGATCGAGGCCCCCCCCCCGCACCGCTCCTTGCATCGCATCATCGCATCCACCAACCAGCGGATCCTAAGGGGCGGGGCCTCACGAGCCTCAGCCAATAGAAACGCGAGTAGCCGCTACACGACGCCCGCGCCAGCCAATAGGAAACGAGAACGCGCACACGTGCTCCGTTATCCCCGTTCCCGGAGGGGTGGTACCCAAGGGGCGGCCCCGGTGATGGAGGCGGGGGGGGAGCCGCTACCGGTGAAGGGGATGGGAAAGGGACAGGCAGGAACAGAAAGGGATGGGAAAGGACAGGGATGGGATGGGATGGGATGGGATGGGATGGGATGGGATGGGATGGGATGGGATGGGATGGGATGGGATGGGATGGGATGGGATGGGACAGGCAGCAGCGAGAAGGGACAAGCAGGAACAGAAAGGGATGGGCAGGAGCGGGCAGGGATGGGCAGGGACAGGCCGGACATCGCTGCCCCCCCCTTGCAGACAATTGCCCGTGCCCCAGCCCCACATCCCCCCGTGTCCATCCATGGATGGGATGGGGAGCGGGGGGGGGGGGGCATTCGCGTTATCCCGGGGGATCCCAGAAATGAAGCAGCTCAAGGGGGGAGCAGCATCCTCCCCCCCCCCCCTTCCCAGTGCTTCCCAGGAACATCCGGAGGCAGGAGGCAGGCAGAGAGGCCCCATTCCCAGTGCTGGGAATGGGAGAGGCTGGCACTGCAGGGGATGGAGCTGATGGGGAGCTCCAACAGGACTTGGATACAGGGATATGGGAACAGGGGACACGGATACAGGGATACGGAACAGGGAACATGGATACAGGGATATGGGAACAGGAAACACGGATACAGGGATATGGGAACAGGGGACATTGGATATAGAACATGGATACAAGGATATGGGGACAGGAAACACGGATACAGGGATATGGGAACAGGAAACATGGATACGGAACAGGGGACATGGGAACAGGGATACCAGGACATGGATACAGGGATAAGACACAATGGGGGGGGGCACCCTGCACCCAGCACACGCGGGCAGCTCCAGGGCCTCCGGGTTTATTGCTGCCATTCCCACAGGATCCATCCCATTCCCACGGGATCCATCCCATGGGCTCCATCCCATTCCCACGGGATCATTCCCACGGGATCCATCCCATTCCCATGGGCTCATTCCCATGGGATCCATCCCATTCCCATGGGATCCATCCCATTCCTACGGGATCCATCCCATGGGCTCCATCCCATTCCCATGGGATCCATCCCACGGGATCCATCCCATTCCTACGGGATCCATCCCATGGGATCCATCCCATTCCCATGGGGTCCATCCCATTCCCATTGAGTCTTTCTCATTCCCGTTGGCTCCATCTCGTTCCCATTGGCTCCATTCCATTCCCATGGGCTCCATCCCGTTCCCATTGAGTCTTTCTCGTTCCCATTGGCTCCATCCCATCCCCGACGCCTTCAGATGGCCTCCAGCTGCTTCCGCACCTTCTCCAGGGCCCTGCGGTCCAGGAGGCGCTGGCGGGAGAGCACGAGGAGCCCCGAGAGCGCGGCCAGGCCCAGCATGGACCCCACGAAGCGCCAGAAGGAGCGGGCGTCCACGCGGGCTGAGCGGCAGCTGCTCGGGAGGGAGCGGGGTGAGGGGGGGATACAGGGGGAATGGGGGGGAATGGGGATGGGAATGGGGGATAGAGGGGGAATGGGAATGGGGATGGGAATGGGGGATAGAGGGGGAATGGGGATGGGGATGGGGTTGGGGAATGGGGGGGATAGAGGGAATGGGGGGGGATGGGGGGGGAATGGGAATGGGGTTGGGAATGGGGATAGAGGGGGAATGGGGGGGGAATGGGAAGGGGTTGGGGGAATGGGGGATAGAGGGGAATGGGGGGGAATGGGGATGGGAGATGGGGGAGAATGGGGGGGGAATGGGGGGGGATGGGGATGGGGGATACAGGGGAATGGGGGGGATGGGGATGGGAATGGGGGGGAATGGGGATGGGGTGGGAATGGAGGGCAATGGGAATGGGGGGGAATGGGGGGGAAGGGGGATGGGAGCTGGGAATGGGGGGGAATGATGGGGGGATACAGAGGGAATGGGGAAGGGAATGGGGGGGATACAGGGGGAATGGGAATGAGGGGGGATACAAGGGGAATGGGGGGGAATAGGGAGGGGAATGGGGGGGATACAGGGGGAATGGGGGGGGAATGGGGGGAAATGGGGATGGGAGGGATACAGGGGGAATGGGGTTGGGAATGGGGGTGAAATGAGGTTGGGAATGGGGGGGATGGGGGAGGGAATGGGGTTGGGAATGGGGGGAATGGGTTGGGGATGGGGGGGATAGGGGGAGGACGAAGGGGGAATGGGGGAAAGGGGGGGATGGGGTGGGGATGGGAATGGGGGGAATAGGTCGGGGATGGGGGTTTGGGGTTGGGAATGGGGGTGAAATAGGGGGGATGGGGGAATGGGGGGAATAGGGTGGGAATGGGGGGCAAATGGGGGGGATGGTGGGGGGATGGGGGGAGAATGGGGTTGGGGATGGGGAGGATAGGGTGGGAATGGGTGTGGGGATGGGAATGGGGTGGGGATGGGGGGGGAATGGCGCTGGGAATGGGGTGGGGATGGGGGGGGAATGGCGCTGGGAATGGGGTGGGGATGGGGGAGGATAGGGTGGGAATGGGGTGGGGATGGGGGTGGGGATGGGAATGGGGTGGGGATGGGGGGGGAATGGCGCTGGGAATGCCGCCTCCCCCCTGCCCCCACCTCTTGTACTCGGCCCTCTTGGAGCCGGCGCAGTTGATTCGCTCCACGAAGCCGGTGGGGCTGCACTCGGGCACCGTCTTCTGCAGCGGAGAGGGGGCACTGGGGCTATGGGGCAGTGTTATGGGGCAGGGCTACAGGGTAGGGCTATGGGGCTGGGCTTTGGGGCTCGCTACAGGGCAGGGCTTTGGGGCAGAACTATGGGGCACACTATGGGGGGCAGGGCTATGGTACAGCATTATAGGGTTGGCTATGAGGCAGGGCTATGGGGCAGTACTATGGGGCACGCTACGGGGAAGGGCTATGGAGCTGGCTATGGTACAGTGTTACGGGGCAGCGCTCTGGGGGAGGGGTATGGGGCAGGGCTATGGTACAGCGTTAAGGGGCAGGGCTATGGGACACGGCTATGGAGCTGGCTATGGGGCAAGGCTATGATACAGTGTTATGGGGCAGGGCTATGGGGCAGCACTATGGTACAGCGTTATGGGTCAGAACTATGGGGCACACTGCAGGGCAGAGCTATGGTACAGCGTTATGGGGCAGGACTATGAGGCAGGCTATGGGGCAAGGCTATGGGGCAGGGCTATGGGGCAGCCGCAGTCACCATCTGAAAGGCGGAGCAGGGCCCGCACTCCTGCGCCACCACGAACTCCTCCACCCGCCAGCACGCGGTGGCCGCCACCGGGCTCGCTGCGGGGAACCGGGGATGGGGTCAGCACCGGGGCCCGGTTCCGGTCCCGAGCCCCAACCCTCGGTTCCGGTTCCGGTTCCGGCCCCGCTCACCCGAGCGCCGCTCGTCCCCCGCCGCCATCGCCGCCGCGGGCCTGTGGGGAGCAGCAAAAGGCGGTGAGGGCCGCGCCGCGGAGGGGAGGGCCCGGTCCCCGCTCCCCGGTCCCGGGTCCGGAACCGACCTCAGGCCGCAGAGCAGCAGCCCCAGCACCGCGCAGAGCGGCCCGGCCGGGCCCATCCCGGCGGCGCTACCGGAGGCACCGGAACCGGGCCCAGGCCTCAAGCGGCGCCGCCGCCATCTTGGGGCACTGAGGGGAGGTGGGCGGAGCTTGTGCGTCATGACGTGGGGGCGTGGCTTCGCGGTAAAGGCGGGGGTTGTCGATAAATGGGCGTGGCTTTTACGGGGGTGTCGATTGCAGCCAATGGGGTGCGGCTGTGAGTTCGAACGTCACTCATGGGGGCGTG